>NW_027070003.1:252075-278788 GCF_002906115.3 Quercus suber
CTTAGTAGTTTTTTTTTTTTTTTTTTTTTTTTTTGTATTTCATGTTTTTCAGTTAAATTAAATTAAATTAAAATATTATTAAAAAAAATCCAAAATGGCATCATTTTGGTTTAGCAAATGGCAACACTTAACAAAAGGGTAACAGAGAACTGAATTAACAAAATTTGAAACTTATAGGACTGAAATGACAAAACTAAAACTTAGAGGACTGAAATTACAAAATGTGAAATTTAGATGGTCAGTTTTGGATTTTAGCCTTAATTTTATAACTAGGAAATGGATCAATAGTTGAAAAGATGGAAAAAAAAAAAAAAAAATTGAGCGTGCAAATAATGCACAATAAAGATTTTTTTTTTTTTTTTTTTTTTGAAGAGCATAAAGAGTTTTTTATTTTTTATTTTATTTTAAGGGGAAATCTGTAAATTCATTGAAATAAACCGGCTAAATTAGCCTAAAGTACATGAAAAACTTGTGGTGGGGTTTCCTCCATCTACACTAAAAAGTCTTGAATGTTAAGTACATGTTTGGCCAAACTATGAGCGACACTATTACAATCTCTTATTAAATAAGAGGACAGTAATTTTTCAAACGAATTGGATTAGTACTTAGCATCATTGATCAAAGGTCCTATGTGAGACATGGAGCTCTCGGAATCTGTCAAAGCTTTCACCACCAGTAATGAATCCCCTCCAAAAATTGCATTTTTCACGCCAAGTTCTGCAGCAGAAGACAGCGCCAGGCCTGTTGCCATAGCTTCGACTTCACTACTACTGTGCGCTTGATTGACCACCTTGGAACAGGATGCTAAAACTTGACCTATGTTGTCTCTGATGACTACGCCGAGACCGGAGTTGTTGGTGCCTGAGCAAGTCGCGCCGTTGAAGTTCATTTTCACCAAATCCGCTGGTGGAGGCTTCCATCTCTTCTTGACACGGGCTGCACTCACTGTCATAGGTACCTGACAGGCTAGGAATTCACTATACCTGTCCTTTGAGAGCTGAACGATCTGTTGGAGTGATGTGGAAGGTTGTCTGAGCCGAGCCTGGTTCCTTTGTGACCAAATAGACCACATTATCATAGCTACCAGTCCCACTTCCGTTTGCTGTTGCAGTAGCAAAGCTACAAGGTCTTTGAAGTCCGAGAAGCTTGATTGTCTTCTTATATGCTCCAGCCCAGAAGATGCCCACATCGTGTCCAACTCTCTACACTCCCATAAGGCGTGCAAAGGTGTTTCATGCTCAGCTCGGCATCGATCGCATAATGGATCCGCAATAATAGTTCTTTGCACCAAGTTTGCTTTGGTTGGCATCGCATTTTGGCAAGCACGCCATAACAAGTTTTTAACTTTGTTTGGCAGACTAAGACTCCAAAGCATTGAATCCTGGTTGTAGGGTTCTTGGGCAGTTTGCAATTGAGCTTCCTCCTTGAGAAATCTATTTCCTGACTTACAATTGTACCTACCATCCGAAGAATATGGCCAGAAAAGAATGTCCTTTGAGGCAATCCGTCCAAGTGGGATTTTCTTGATGAGGGCAGCTTCTTCTTGTGCAAAAACTCCATCAATAACTTCATGGTTCCATCAATAATAAAGAGTTTTTATTAATATAGATAATTGGCATAAATGTGATGAGATAATTCTTAAGAAGGTATACAAAATGAACCGTTGGAATCAATTTCAACAAGGAAATATTGTTGAAAATTAATTACACTTGTAGATGCAAAAATCATCTCAAAAAAAGGAAACAATTAGACATTACTATGAGGCAAGATTATAGATTTAAATTTAATAAGAAGAAATGTTTTAAATTTCATTTGGATATCATTTTGGATTGGCTACTTAAATATTTTCGTACTAGTATATATCAGTGTATTATTTTAGGATTACTGCAACTATTATATAAATAATATCATTCTAAAAAAATTATATAAATAATATAATATAATATAATATAAATGTTATTGCAATAATTATATATTTTTATTTTGATGAACACAATTATCATTCTATAGACATATATAAAAATTGTATTTACTTTTATTATTATTATTATTATTAAATTAAATGTGAGAGCAATATATGTAAATTCTACTCAAGATTTAATTAGTTTATTCTAATTAAATTAATAATATGGTGTCTACCCTTTTTCCTTAAAGAAATGTAGCGAATTGTTGGACTTAAAAAAAGAAAAAAAAAAAATTGAAGCTTTTAGCTTATTAAGGGAAAAATATTTGTTGCAGCATCCTGTAAATAATGCCTTTGAGGTTCAAAATATTTTTTAATTTAATTTCACACATAAAGAACTTAACACTTCAATTACCAAATATTACAAGGAGAAGTTAACAGCAATGCTTCACAAATTTTGAACCATGTACTCAACACTGATGAAATTTCATACATGAGAGTTGACACACCCATATACTGGCATAGGTTCACTAACCTTGTATTTGATAGCAGTTGACACTGGTGATCCAAGAGGCAATGCATCTTTACCCACCTGCGGCTTTTGTGATTAGATTCAGAGCAGCCCTGGAAGACATAACATTCATAGACATTATGATCTCAAAAGGTATAATCATGTAGATTCCAAGGGACCTGATGCACAAATTTTCAATGGGGAAAGATTTGCTCATGGAATTGTCAATGCTTGCAAGACTCCCTAGGCTTATATGCCATTAAGAGTAGGGTCTTGTGTTTGTGCTGGCCAACTCTTTGCCATGACAGAACTGGAGGTGTTCTTATGTCTCATGTTATCCGAGTTTTGTTTCTCACTATCGGGCATACCAACACTTCACTGCATTTAGGTTGGTTATTGTACCTGAACATGGAGTTACTCTCCGTGTGAGGACAGCTTGACATTTCCTAGCTTTGAGAAAGGATTTGGTGGAAATAAGAAAACAAAAAGATGAGAGAGATGAAGATTATTTGTACCATTTTTAATCTTTATACCTTTGATGCACATGTGACATGTGTCATTGCTATATATATGTAGCAATTGGAGAAGTTGTTCTAGTTCCTTTGGTTCCATCGTTTTTTAACTGATTACAAATATTTGAAGCAATGATGAACAGCAATTGGATACTTGAAATTTAGAAATAGGAGTCATGGCCTAATCCTGTAATACTAAGCAGTTGCTAACAACTCTCTCCCTTCTGATCCATTTGCTATTATTGTTGGAAGAAGCTTTGTGTGTCGTCATAACCAATTGAAGATTGGGTAAGAACAATTCTGTATTCATGTAAAGCCTCGAGTATAAAAAAGAAAGAGGTGTACAACTTCACATTGTTACAATAGTTTGTTATTGTGACAAAATTTGGTGCAACATGAATGAAATGGAGCATAATGGGGAAGATACTGATCCACTGTCCTTGGCCCAGTAGGTAAATAAGGTATACTACTCCAGTCTTAGAGCATGAGAGAAAAAACATAATCCCTCTATAGTTCCTTGGAAACCCCTTCGTACCCAAGTTTGGCTGAAGATTAATGTAAATGTTGCAGAAAGGGACAATGTAGTTTTTCTAGCTGTTGTGTGTAGAGACTCACTTAGGACCTTGATGTCATGTTAAAGGATTGGCAAATTAGGATGAAGCATAAACTATTTTGCAGGCAGGTAAAAGAGGCATCTAGGTATGTATGTACTTGTGACTCCCAAAATATCATTAATGCCTTGGATGAAAATTGTAGGGAGGCATCCATGAAGCTAGATTTTTGCTGTTTCGTATGGGTATCATGTTTTGTCCCTTAGCAAGCTTAAGGCTCATTCTGTAAAAGATTTTTGATAACATTGTTTAAGTTTTTTGAAAGTATGTGTGGCTAAATAAGTGTGAGAAAATACGTGTTGTGATATTCAAACAACAATTTTCGTTATTTAAACATCATTACTAAATAGATCCTAATTTTTTGACCCATAACGTAACTACTTGGTATCTCTAAATTGGTCTTTTGCCAAAGTAGAGATAATTTAGGCCCCTATACATTTTGTAATCTCATTTACTCATAAAAATGGAAAATACAACAAATCAAGATAGGCCAATTTTTTTTTTTTTTTTTCCAAACGTGTTGACTAACAATTAAAAAGGCAAAGTAATTTCTGTTTTCTCTGAACAAAAGGTTGGATGGCTCAAGATATTTTGTTAATATATTATTTTAAGAAAATTTTATATAATTTTTATAAATAAATAAAAACTTGTAATTGTGGGGCCCATGGGCTTGATAGCCTCGGCCCATCATGTAGCAGACCCAAGGCCCATGCCGAGGAGCACAAGCTATTCTGGACTAAAGTGGGGGAAAGCCTATTTTCCCAATCCACGCCGAAGACCACCTTATCCTCGGCATGACAAAGGTGATTTTGGGGAGAGACTAACCCCAAAGTAAACTGTCACTCTCGCATTTAATGCACTCAACTAACCCCCTGACCGCATTAATGGGGAGGTAATCCCTTGGCAGGATAACGTTGATCAGAGTGAACCACTTGAGTACCGATAAGACCTCTGATGGGACGGCCGGCCAGAAGAAAGACAAATAGATGATCAACAGATGGAAGAAGAAAATAGGAAGATAAAAACTATAAAAGAAAAGTTAGTAAAGTAAAAAGAGGGGGGAAAAGAAGGGAAAACAATAAGGCCTCTTCGGCCACAGGCCGAGGAGCATCCCTCCATTTGTAAAGAAACTCTTAGCATTTTTTATAAGAAAAGTTCATGCCTGGTGATCGACGGCTAGCACCTAAACCTGTCAACCCACTCTCTATAAATTTATTATTTGGGCTTATTGGGCTGAAAACCCATCACTCAGGGTCAATCCAAATTGAGTCCCTACAGTAATAGTTAGTTATTTTTTATAATTTTTTAAAAAATAATCCACAAATAAACTCTCTCTCTCTCTCTCTCTCTTCTCCTTTTATTTTATTTTATTTTATTATTTTTTAAATCAACCTTTTGCCATTTAGTCCAAGATTCGCTTGTTTGTTGACCCACATATTTTTAGTTCCGCGGTCTCCACTAACTCAGTAATTTCATCTGTAATAATGCCCGGCCCATAAAGGAGAATTTATAGTTGCTGCGTGTTGGAGAGCCACTCCTTTTTACTGTGCGGACTGGTGCGGTGTTTTTTCTTTTTGACTCCAGAGAGCAGAGAACAGTGGTGGAATAAAAACACAGAAGTGGTGTCATATCAATACACTAGTGCTACACACAAATGCGGGATTATTTGCAGTCGTTGACAATTTTTGGAATTTTCAATATAGATGATAGGTTTCAATGAATCAATATAGACGATAGGTTTCTCTCGTTATAATTACTAAATTATTATTCTTTTTATATAAAGAAGGTTCTATTTATCTAAGATGATGAAAAAGTTTAAGAATGACAAATGTTGAAAAAATAAAAGTAAAAAAATAAATTTTCAACATTGGTGTTTGGTACATAAAATGGAATATATATATATATTAGAGTAAGATTTAAGTAAAGTACTTAGGTGCTATTTCAGTAGTGAAACTACTTTTGGACTAGGGGCCAATGACCTCCCTAATTTTTTTAAAAAATATTATCTATATATTTATAAACCGAAACCTCTAAAACTCTCATAATTTTCTACGTCACCACTATTTTTTTTCTTTTTATTTTAGATTCTTTTTTTCTAGGTTTTATATCTTATATATTTATTATTTTCTTCAACGTGTAATTATCTTTTTAGTGTTACAATAGTTTAGTTTAATTAAAACTTTATTAGATATATTTTGTTGACCTCCACAAAGCTTATCACATCATTATTATTTATATATAATATAAAATTGAAGATTAAAAATTAATTATAATTTTTTAAGATACCTCACGTTAGAATTAAAAAAAAAAAAAAAGACTCACTTTAGGTTAATTAAAAAAAAAAAACAGAAAGACTCACGTCAAAAAAAAAAAAACTTTAGGATTTAAGAAAAATAGAGAGAGACTCCTATTTGGACTCTTTCTTCTCTCCTTAAAACCCTAGTAATTACCATTGCAAAACCCTAAACTTAAATTCACTTTAAGATTAAAAAAAGAACAAGAAGAGAGACTCACTTAAAAAAAAAAAAAAAAAAAAAAAAAAACGTAGGTTCTTTCTTTACTCACATTTAATTTAATAATAATAATAATAATAAAAGTAAATACAATTTTTATATATGTCTATAGAATGATAATTGTGTTCATCAAAATAAAAATATATAATTATTGCAATAACATTTATATTATATTATATTATATTATTTATATAATTTTTTTAGAATGATATTATTTATATAATAGTTGCAGTAATCCTAAAATAATACACTGATATATACTAGTACGAAAATATTTAAGTAGCCAATCCAAAATGATATCCAAATGAAATTTAAAACATTTCTTCTTATTAAATTTAAATCTATAATCTTGCCTCATAGTAATGTCTAATTGTTTCCTTTTTTTGAGATGATTTTTGCATCTACAAGTGTAATTAATTTTCAACAATATTTCCTTGTTGAAATTGATTCCAACGGTTCATTTTGTATACCTTCTTAAGAATTATCTCATCACATTTATGCCAATTATCTATATTAATAAAAACTCTTTATTATTGATGGAACCATGAAGTTATTGATGGAGTTTTTGCACAAGAAGAAGCTGCCCTCATCAAGAAAATCCCACTTGGACGGATTGCCTCAAAGGACATTCTTTTCTGGCCATATTCTTCGGATGGTAGGTACAATTGTAAGTCAGGAAATAGATTTCTCAAGGAGGAAGCTCAATTGCAAACTGCCCAAGAACCCTACAACCAGGATTCAATGCTTTGGAGTCTTAGTCTGCCAAACAAAGTTAAAAACTTGTTATGGCGTGCTTGCCAAAATGCGATGCCAACCAAAGCAAACTTGGTGCAAAGAACTATTATTGCGGATCCATTATGCGATCGATGCCGAGCTGAGCATGAAACACCTTTGCACGCCTTATGGGAGTGTAGAGAGTTGGACACGATGTGGGCATCTTCTGGGCTGGAGCATATAAGAAGACAATCAAGCTTCTCGGACTTCAAAGACCTTGTAGCTTTGCTACTGCAACAGCAAACGGAAGTGGGACTGGTAGCTATGATAATGTGGTCTATTTGGTCACAAAGGAACCAGGCTCGGCTCAGACAACCTTCCACATCACTCCAACAGATCGTTCAGCTCTCAAAGGACAGGTATAGTGAATTCCTAGCCTGTCAGGTACCTATGACAGTGAGTGCAGCCCGTGTCAAGAAGAGATGGAAGCCTCCACCAGCGGATTTGGTGAAAATGAACTTCAACGGCGCGACTTGCTCAGGCACCAACAACTCCGGTCTCGGCGTAGTCATCAGAGACAACATAGGTCAAGTTTTAGCATCCTGTTCCAAGGTGGTCAATCAAGCGCACAGTAGTAGTGAAGTCGAAGCTATGGCAACAGGCCTGGCGCTGTCTTCTGCTGCAGAACTTGGCGTGAAAAATGCAATTTTTGGAGGGGATTCATTACTGGTGGTGAAAGCTTTGACAGATTCCGAGAGCTCCATGTCTCACATAGGACCTTTGATCAATGATGCTAAGTACTAATCCAATTCGTTTGAAAAATTACTGTCCTCTTATTTAATAAGAGATTGTAATAGTGTCGCTCATAGTTTGGCCAAACATGTACTTAACATTCAAGACTTTTTAGTGTAGATGGAGGAAACCCCACCACAAGTTTTTCATGTACTTTAGGCTAATTTAGCCGGTTTATTTCAATGAATTTACAGATTTCCCCTTAAAATAAAATAAAAAATAAAAAACTCTTTATGCTCTTCAAAAAAAAAAAAAAAAAAAATCTTTATTGTGCATTATTTGCACGCTCAATTTTTTTTTTTTTTTTCCATCTTTTCAACTATTGATCCATTTCCTAGTTATAAAATTAAGGCTAAAATCCAAAACTGACCATCTAAATTTCACATTTTGTAATTTCAGTCCTCTAAGTTTTAGTTTTGTCATTTCAGTCCTATAAGTTTCAAATTTTGTTAATTCAGTTCTCTGTTACCCTTTTGTTAAGTGTTGCCATTTGCTAAACCAAAATGATGCCATTTTGGATTTTTTTAATAATATTTTAATTTAATTTAATTTAACTGAAAAACATGAAATACAAAAAAAAAAAAAAAAAAAAAAATACTACTAAGGGGAACGGCGTTATTGTTCAAACGCAAAACACTACTTCATTATATATTAAAAAATTACATCGCTTGATATTAAACTTAGAGAATAGGTGGACTCCTCAAACAGTATTCTTCGTATTGTAAGAAATAATACTATTTAAATTTTCTATTATATCAACTGAGCTTTAATCTTATTTCCAGCTTTGTGAAAATTAAATTTAAGGGTGTGAAAGACATTGAAAATTATATATTACATTCAAAATCAGCTACCAATCAATTTAAATCCAACCTAACAATTAAATAAACTACTTGTAACCCTATGCATATGCATGGATATATTTAAAGATATACAATAAAATTCATAATATAATTCCTATAAATATAATTTAAATACTATTGATAGTCATTTTTATATTTTGTCAACTCTTTAAAAAAATTTGTAAGGATATTATTAGGTATAACATGTACATTATCCATGTTTTTTTATTTATTTATTTATTATTGTGAAGAACTTCTTTTTTTTTTTTTACGATTCATTTATTCTAGTCTATCTCTTTGGTTTTTGTACATAATAACTCACTTAGATAAATATCTATGATGTAGTCTCACATTTGATTCTAGAATTAAGAAATAAAACTCTTTAAGAATAAATAATTTAGGACACATGGAGCAAAATTGGAACTTTAATTTGGAATTCTAATTTGAGTTTTTCTCAGTTTCACTTATTATTATATATTAGGTTGTAACTCCATGCATATGCATGGATATACTTAAAAATATACAGTAAGATGCATAATACAATTCCTATATATATATATATATATATAATTTAAATATTATTGATAGTCATTTTTATATTTTGTTAACTCTTTAAAAAAAATTTAAAAGATATTATTAAGTATAAAATGTAAATTGTCCATTTTTTTTTTTTAAAAACTTATTGTGAAGCACTCTTTTTTTTTTCTTTTTTCTTTTTTTANCATGTATTTGATGTCAAAAGCCCCTAGGATAGTGCCTCATTTAGCTATCCTTCCCATATAGTCTGCACTTCTAAGTACGGTTTTGAGTGGAAGTTGTGTGAAAACAACGACTGTATGTGCTTGGAAATAGTGAGGCAACTTCCGTATACCAAGTACTACTGCCAAGATGGCTTTCTCCAGCGGCAGATACTGAATCTTGGCCTCATGTAATGACTTACTTACTTAATAAACTAGCCTTTGTACACCTTGGTCCACTCGAATCAGTACCAAACTTACAGCACAAGGAGCTACCGCAGTGTAGGCAAACAAGACCTCATCTGGTTCAGGACTGGACATAATTAGTGGCCGAGCCAAATAGTCTTTAAGTTGTTGGAAGGCTGAAGCACATTCTTCAGTCCACTCAAACCTTTTCCATTTGTTGATCAACGCGAGGAAAGGTTTACATCTATCTGCTGATCGAGAGATGAATCAGTTCAAGGCAGCTGTCATTCCGGTCAATTTCTGAACTTCTTTGGGATTCCGAGGAGCCTGTAGATTATGGATGGCCTTTATCGGATCAGGGTTAACTTCAATTCCCCTGTGAGTCACCATGTATCCCAAGAACTTGCCTGACCCTACACTAAATGAGCACTAAGAGGCGTTTAGACGTAGCTTGTGCCTTCTTAGAACTTTAAAAATGTTTTCAAGATCTTTCATATGTTCAGAAACGATCTTACTTTTTACCACCATGTCATCTATATAAATTTCGATACTTTTACCGAACTGTGGCTCAAACATCCTCGTTATCATTCTTTGGTAAGTGGATCCTGCATTTTTCAAACTAAAGGGGGTCACCTTGTAATGGTAGTTACCGATAGGAGTGATAAATGCAGTCTTCTCCTGATAATCTAGGGCTAATGGTATTTAGTGGTAACCTTGGAAGACATCCAAGAAACTCATCCGAGGGTGGTCGACAGTGGCATCTACTAACTGATCAATTTTTGGCATAGGAAATGGATACTTAGGACAAGCTTTATTTAAGTTAGTGAAATCTACACACACTTGCCATTTCCCATTCTTCTTTTTCACCACCACAGTGTTTGCTAGCCATTCAGGATAAAAAAAACCTCTTTAATAGCTCTGGCTTTTTTGAGTTTTGTTAGTTCTTCTCTTACTGCATCAGCATGCTCCTTAGATAGGCGTCGAGGAGGCTACTTCTTAGGTGTGATCAATGGGTTGACCTTCAGATGGTGAAAAATAAATTCTGGATCCACCCCTAGGGCCTTGTAAGCGTTCCAGGCAAATATGTCAAGGTTTCTTTTAAGGAACTCTATTCGCTCCTCATTCTCTTGTAGAGGCATTTGAGATCTGACTTGAAAAAACTTTTCAAGATCGTCTCCAATAACAACTTTTATTAAACTTTCACATCTAGCACCCTAGTCTGGATCTTCGGCGGGCGGTGCCTGACTTTTTAACTGCTATAAACCCCTTTCGGCCTTGGCCGAGGACTCTGTTTCGGGCTTGTGCTAGATGGCAGCCACTAAGCACTGTCTGGCCGCAGACTGATTTTTTCAGATTTCACAAACTTGCCATTCAGATGGATATTTAACTTTTTGATGCAAAGTAGAGGAAACAGCCCCTAGCGTATGAAGCCAAGGTCTGGTTACAATTGCCGTATAAGGGGAATACACGTCTACAACAATGAAATCCACCTTTACTACCTCTGAGCCAGTCTGTATGGGTAATCGTATTTGGCCCTTCGAGGTGACAACTCTTCCTTTAAAACTAACCAGGGGAGAATTGTATGGTGTTAAGTTATCAGGTTTTAGGTTCAGCCCCTTGTACAAATCAAGGTACATTATCTCTACCGCGCTACCTTGGTCCACCATTACCCTCTTCACATTATACCTTCAAATTCTAAGGGTGATTACTAAAGCGTCATCATGGGGTTGATGGTTCCAATTTTGTCTTTATTTGAGAACCCTAAAACTAGTTGAGTATCCGGTCTAGCTCTCTTCGGACCTTAGCCAAAGTCCCCTATAACCTTGGACGGCTAGGATCCTGTTCTCCCTGGTGTGGCGAAGATGACGCTGATAGTTCCCAATGGAGGCTTTGAAGAGTCATCTCTTTGGGGCTTCGAGTTCATCTGGCTTCCTCAGCCACTAGAATGAGCAAGAGCTGTCTCAATTTGCCTTTGTGGACTAGTTAGTCTAAACGATCCCACAAGCTCCTGTAATCCTCTGTGGTATGCCCATAATCTTGGTGGTATTGGCAATAGAGATTATGATTACGCCTTTCAAGGTTCCCCACCATCTTATTCGGCCACTTAAAGAATGGTTCATTCTTAATATTTTCCAAAACCTGGTATATTAGCTCTTTGAATACAATGTTAACTACTTGAAGGTTTGTTGATACTGACTGCCCAACAAAATCTCTCCGTGGTTTGTTGTTATTGTAACGGTCCGACCTAAAATCCTTCCTCTCTTGGGGGATAACCTTATCCTTTCCCTTCCCTTGTTGTTGGTCTTCTTCAACTCTTTTATATTTTTCGATAATGTCCATGAGCTGACGTATGTTAGTAACTGGCTTACCAGTTAAGGACTTCCTTAAACCATGGTTAATGGGGAGGCCGAGCTTAAACGTGCTAAGGGCCATTCCATCAAAATTGCCCTCCATATCATTAAACATCTCCCAATACCTATCTGAATACGTTTTCAAGGTCTCACCCTCTTGCATGCTCAAGGATAACAGTGAAGACAGAGCCTGGCCACTCTTTGCCATGTGACAAAACGGAACCAAATGATTGAGTGAGCTCTCTGAAGGAGTCGATAAGTCTGCTTCTAAGCTATCAAAACCATCTCATTGCAACCGGTCCAAGACTGGAGGGGAAAAACTTTGCACATCAGAGCTTCATCTCTAGAGTAGACAGCCATCCTTTAATTAAAGTGACTCACATTCTCCACAGGGTACGTTCTACCATTATAGATGGTGAAGGTCGGTTGGTTAAAACGTCAAGTAAGTCTCGCTTCTTCAATCCTGTGTGTAAACCTAGAGATTTGATTTAAGACTTTGTTCATAGCATCGTTCCCTACGCCCCCATGTGATGGGCTTCGAGGTTGCTCTTGCCGATGATGCTCTTCTTCATAGGAAAATGATTCGCTAATTGGTGTCCTCGATCTCTGCTGATAAGTGACGTCCTGTTCGTCACAGGAATCTTCATCAGAATGCAAAGAAATTTTCCTCTTTACATGGCGCAACTCCCTCTTTAGCCTCTCAATTTATAGTTGCATATTCTGGTTCTTCTCTACATGAGACATGTGACTTTCACCATGTGGCTGGCTTCAATCAGGATGCGTAGTATGCACACTACCTTCACGATCTGTCTCTGCTCTAATTGAGAAAATGGTCTACGTGTTGGGATTCCCTAGATTCTGCTGGTTGTTGCCCTGGTTCAGCCATTATCAACTGTTGCTTCCACTCTTCACTCAAGCTCTTCCCACAGACGGGCGCAATTGTAAGGTCAGGATTTGTAGCCTAAACCCAAAACAATGAATTTGTAGAGAATGGGATGAAAGAGCTGGGTTATTTGTGAATTTAGCAACTGTTAACTATAATCACTGTGAATGAACCAACATAAGAACACACTAAAAAACTAAACAAAATGATGTTCGAAGAGGAATATTATTGATTGAACAATTAACATAGTTTTTAGAGCTACAGTAAAATCTTTCTTCATCTCTTATTATCTTTTCCCGATCCCCTATTATTAAAGGTCTCTTCCCTTTATATAGCATCCTTCCCCATCATCTCCATCGAACACTTGTTCTTTATCTACGTATCCACTTGAGTACATGTCATGTCAAGTACTTGCCTCAGCTTTTGTGAGTGGTGGTAGCTGAAATTACACTGTTCAGGAGTTTTCTCCACATAATGCAGCTAGAAAGTTGCTGCAGTCCATTAAACACGGTGGTAGCAGCTTTTTCTTTTAGATATTTCTCCGTTCTTATCATTTCCAAACATGCCCTAAGCTTATCCTCCTCATTGAAGTCATTAGGAAAATCACTTGAACTTTCCAGATACATGCTTGATCGAGATCTTGTATCCGAGGAGAATAACCTCTTCGGATCACTGGTGATCTCTTCGGACTATATTCCTCGTACATTTTCAGGAATATTTCTTCCACACGGATTCCTTCTCAACCACTTTCTTCTCTTTGGACACACAGAAATCTTCAAGTAGGGCCCTAGGCCCAATATATAAAGTTGGGCTTTTACCCCCCACAGTACTAATTAATGCCAAATTTTTGACATTTGGCACACCAAATACCAAAAAACCTCTCACATCAAATGTTCTAAATGCAAAAATTTTAGCATTGATGCATAATGCAATTCTAATTATGTGATAAGTTTGATGATCATGATAATCTCTTTAGGAGAATGAGAAAATTAAAAATTAAAAATTAAAAATTTTAGTGGCACCAAGAGAAATTATGAAAATATAATGTATAATAACAATAGTTAGAAGAATATAGACCACTTCAAAAAATAATAATATCAATCAAAAATAACAAAATAATAAAATTATATTATTGTAAAAAAAGAGAGATGGGAATTACTTTTAGAAATTTTTTAAATTTTAGGAAAAACAAATTGTCTACAATAAAAATTTGTGAATAAATTATACATTATTATACTACATCTCAAAATAATTATATATTCTGCTACTATGACGCATAAAACTTTATCACAAGATATTTATAGGCAAAGTAACCCTAGGCTAAACTTATTCTAACTATAGTAGGAAAATTACTTGTTCCGCTTACAACAAACTTGAGCCCTACTATGTCTAGCATCCTTACTCAAACGGTAGAAGGGAAAATCTAAAGCAAATTTGAGTTTGGAGAGCCGTGTGCAAAACAAACTAGCAGCGAGCGACTATGAGAAAATCAATAATGTGCCATCTCTACTATATCTAAATGGGTCTTTTGCCAAAGTAGAAATGGTATGGCCCCTAGGCATTTTGGAATTTGGATGGTTCAATAGTTAGCATTATGCAATAATTGCAATTACTATTTTAGTGTGAAAAGTAAAAGATTTAAGATTAAAAAAAAAAAGTAGAAAGACTTGCTTAAGTTAATTTTCTCTCTTGAAATCAGGAATTTCAACTCTATAAGTAGTGAAAAACTTGCTTTGATTTCATATGGCTGAGTCTTTTTATAGTGAGCTTTAGAGTGGTTATTTGTTTAATAACTTCCTCAACGTGGATGGAAATTAGAATGTTCAGACTTAATTTCTACAACTGCCATCAGAAGTTAAGAACTTAGTGGGAAGTTAGAGCGATGAATAAGAATTTTGCCCCTACTTTAGAATGGTAGAACATGGTCTGAATCATAAGCTTTTGGTTATAGATTTACTCTGAAAATTTCTAAGTGTTTGGTGGTCATCCAGGTGACTCCATGCTAGACGACCTTCTTACACTTGGATGACATTTCTGGTCTTAAATGACACTATGGGCGAATTGGAGATAATCTAATTTTTGGTTTACCATCATATATAAATAATAAAAATATAAACATCAAGAAAATGATCTCAACTATGTTATTTTATAGGAAGGTATGCTCCTGAATGTGATGGAAGCTACGAAGGAAGATACGTAGGAAGTGAATTGGTATATTCAAATATTTGTGGAAGAAACCAAGATAATTCCAATTGATTTTTTTTTTTTTTTTTTTTTTTTTTTGGTTTAACTTTCTTGTAATATTTGGTAATTGAAGTGTTAAGTTCTTTATGTGGTGAAATTAAATTAAAAAATATTTGAACCTCTTTTTTTTTTAGGAAAAAAAATATTTTGAACCTCAAAGGCATTATTTACAGGATGCTGCAACAAATATTTTTCCTTAATAAGCTAAAAGCTTCAATTTTTTTTTTTTTTTCCTTTTTTTCAGTCCAACAACATTCCTACATTTCTTTAAGGAAAGGGTAGACACCATATTATTAATTTAATTAGAATAAACTAATTAAATCTTGAGTAGAATTTACATATATTGCTCTCACAATTTAATTTAATAATAATAATATAAAATTAAATACAATTTTTATATGTCTATAGAATGATAATTGTGTTCATCAAAATAAAAATATATAATTATTGCAATAACATTTATATTATATTTATTTATATTATATTATATTATTTATATAATTTTTTTTAGAATTATATTATTTACATAATAGTTGCAGTAATCCTAAAATAATACAGTGATATATACTAGTACAGAAATATTTAAGTAGCCAATCCAAAATGATATCCAAATGAAATTTAAAACACTTCTTCTTATTAAATTTACATCTAGAGTAATTCTACGGTACCCCCAAAAAATGGAGGTACTGTACCCACTAGTAGGTAACCTGCTATACTATGTTACTTTTTCTCAGCATTTGACTATTCTATTCTTACATTGTGCAATTTCAATATCACATGTGACAGTTCTTTTCTCACATTTGGTGGTTCCCTTATTTTTTTCTCACATTTGACGGTTCTATCCTAACATTATGCAGTTCCAACATCACATGTGATAGTTCTTTTCTCACATTTGGTGGTTCCCTTACTTTGTTTTTCTCACATCTGACGGTTTCATCCTTACATTCTGCAGTTTCAACATCACATATAACAGTTCTTTTGTCACATTGAATGGTTCTCTTACTTTTTTCTCACACTTGACGATTTCATCCTCACTTGTGCAGTTCTAACATCACATGTGACAGTTCTTTTCTCACATTTGGCGGTTTTCTTACTTTTTTCTCACATTTGACGGTTCCATCCTCACATTGTGCAGTTCCAACATCACATATGATAGTTCTTTTGTCACATTGGATGGTTTCCTTATTTTTTTTCTCACATTTGACTATTCTATTCTCATATTGTACAGTTCCAAACATCACATATGATAGTTCTTTTGTCACATTAGATGGTTTCCTTACTTTTTTCTCACATTTGACGGTTCCATCCTCACATCGTGCAGTACCAATCATCACATGTATCAGTTCTTTTGTCACATTTGGTGGTTCCCTTTTTTTTTTTTTTCTCACATTTGACGGTTTCATCCTCACATTGTGCAATTTCAACATCACAAGTAATAGTTCTTTTTTCACGTTGGGTAGTTCCCTTACTTTTTTCTCACATTTGACGGTTCTATCCTCACATTATATAGTTCCAATATCACCAAATAGTTCCTTTATTTTTTTTTCTCAAATTTAATGGTTCCATTGTTATATTAAGCAGAACCAACATCGCATTTGTTCTATTTTGTTATATTGTGACAGTTCTTTTGTCACATGTGATAGTTTTCTTCTCACATTTGGTGGTTCCCTTACTTTTTTCTCATATTTGACGGTTTCATCTTCACATTGTGCAGTTCTAATATCACATGTGACAGTTCTTTTCTCATATTTGGTGGTTCCTTACTTTTTTTTTTTTCTCACATTTGATAGTTTCATCCTCACATTGTGCATTTTCAACATCACATATGACAGTTATTTTCTCACATTTAGTGGTTCCCTTATTTTTTTTCTCACATTTGATGGTTCCATTGTCACATTAAGTAGTACCAACATCGCATCTGACTCTACTTTTGTCACATTCAATGTGTACCCTATTTTTTTATTCTCAAATTTGACTGTTCCATTATTACATTGGCAATACCCACATTTCTTCTGACCGTATTTTTGTCACAATTGGTGGTACCCTATTTTTTTCCTTACAATTGACAGTTCAATCGTCACAGTAAGCATTGCCAATATCACATATGACCATAATCTTACATTTAGGCTTATTACTGAGATCACTTTTTTACTTACTAATAACCGCTCATGACAATAGTAATTTTTTAAAAATTATTTAAAATTTAGATCTAAAATCGAAAACCAANCTAGTTCTATTACGCTATTTTGTTGTGGTGCAGAATTCATTTTAAGTTGATATACCATCTCATTGTCTTTTTTTTTTTTTTTTTTTTGAGAAGAATCTCATTGTCATTTCAAAAATTGTAAAATAATTCTAATACATACTATCTTACATGATATTATGTTAGTATCTTATTATTCTTTCCTAATTGATTTTAAACTTCTTTTTTATTCTCTTGAAAATTTTCATATTTTTTACACTTTAAATATGTGTCCATATCGTGAATGTAACAAAATATTTCATTTCTCTGTGAGTTTTGATATGTAATGGACCTCACCACATACATTAATACATGTCGTTGTCGGGAATTGGGAGTTCACACACCTTAATTCAAACCTAGATCCTTGTCTCCCTCATCACCAGTATCATCTGTACTCAACTCAGCATATTCCTCAAGTGAGCCATTGGAAATTTCTCTCCAACCTCGTTTTCTTCATTAGCAGCAATTTTCTTTGAACTTTTAGATTTATCTTTGTTCATCTGGGCAATTGAGAGGGGGGGCGGGGAGAATTAAACAAAAAGAAAACACGTGTGGTACAAAAGCATAAGGGTGAAGGGAACAAGTTCAGAGCACTCTTAATAGCATAGTTTCTCTTTTTCTTTTTCTTTCCATAAGTCACAAAAGTAGCTAGTACATACCACACAGGGTGTGGCTTGGCTTAATAGTAGGAGTTCTTGTCCCAGCACCTAGAGAGGAATGGTTTGAGCGATAGCCTTAGCAAGACTCGTGTGGTACACATGATATTACTCATTGCTGTTATGTGATGTGGGGTTGATAAGCCCACACTAGAGACCTATTTTTTTTATTTAGCAAAAAAAAAAAAAAAAAAAAAAAAAGGTACCCAGTACATTACTTTATTATTATTATTATTATTTTTTGGGTGATTGGTGAGTTTCACATGCACCTAGTGCATGGGTTTTGAAAGCATGACCTTACCCTTCATCCCTTTATTATGGGAAGAGGAAATGTCAATTGAGTTATAGGCTATATAGCTTGTTAGGTTATAAATTGACCCCATTAATTAATTTAATTACTTAAGTTAATTAATTAGGTTAAATTAAATGCAAATCATGGAGACACCAACAAATCACCAAATAAACTAAGTGTGGCAGAAATTAAATTGACACGGTGATTTGTTGATAAATGAGGAGAAGGCAAAAACTCCATTGTCATTTTAAAAATAGTTACCAGTGACTTATGAAGCAGGACCATCCCCTCCTCAAACCATTTGGAAGGAAGACATAAAACTAGACCCCAAGTGCATCTTCCATCGACCAAATGTGCAAAAAATACATGTCCGTCTGCTACATATTACCTTTTTATGTCTTTCAACACTGCTGGGTTCTTTTCCTGTCTTCCTCATATTCTTTTATGGAAACAAAACTTATGTGCAAGTTTTACTGCCAATTGCCCTAATCTCCATGATGATAGCTTATATAACACTATCAGTCACCATGTTGCCAAATGGTCTCTCCTTGCTTATTGTATGCTTGATAACTGTGGTCATTTTCGCTTATTGTGTCTTGGCGATTGAAGTAGTCAAAGAAATTGTTCAAAGTATCTATGGTTTTGCAGCAGAAAGAGCTATTTTTTTTTTTTTTTTTTTTTTTTTGCTAAATAAAAAAAATAGGTCTCTAGTGTGGGCTTATCAACCCCACATCACATAACAGCAATGAGTAATATCATGTGTACCACACGAGTCTTGCTAAGGCTATCGCTCAAACCATTCCTCTCTAGGTGCTGGGACAAGAACTCCTACTATTAAGCCAAGCCACACCCTGTGTGGTATGTACTAGCTACTTTTGTGACTTATGGAAAGAAAAAGAAAAAGAGAAACTATGCTATTAAGAGTGCTCTGAACTTGTTCCCTTCACCCTTATGCTTTTGTACCACACGTGTTTTCTTTTTGTTTAATTCTCCCCGCCCCCCCTCTCAATTGCCCAGATGAACAAAGATAAATCTAAAAGTTCAAAGAAAATTGCTGCTAATGAAGAAAACGAGGTTGGAGAGAAATTTCCAATGGCTCACTTGAGGAATATGCTGAGTTGAGTACAGATGATACTGGTGATGAGGGAGACAAGGATCTAGGTTTGAATTAAGGTGTGTGAACTCCCAATTCCCGACAACGACATGTATTAATGTATGTGGTGAGGTCCATTACATATCAAAACTCACAGAGAAATGAAATATTTTGTTACATTCACGATATGGACACATATTTAAAGTGTAAAAAATATGAAAATTTTCAAGAGAATAAAAAAGAAGTTTAAAATCAATTAGGAAAGAATAATAAGATACTAACATAATATCATGTAAGATAGTATGTATTAGAATTATTTTACAATTTTTGAAATGACAATGAGATTCTTCTCAAAAAAAAAAAAAAAAAAAATGACAATGAGATGGTATATCAACTTAAAATGAATTCTGCACCACAACAAAATAGCGTAATAGAACTAGTTCGGACTTGGTAAGATTAATGTTTTGTAATTCTTCACTATGATCTTAATTTTGAGGACTCTTTAACCAAAAAAAAATCTTAATTTTGAGGATTGTAACTGCAATACTCTTGCTTAACCTAGTTCCTACAAAATTTTATGAATGGTAAGAAAGCCTAACCGACAAGATTAAAATTTTGAGGTTCTTTAGCTCATATATTAATTTTATATTTAAGGGATAAATTATATAAATGTAAACAGTTTACAAAAAAAAAAAATTACATAATCTTTTTTTTTTCTAATAAAAAAAGGGGTCTTCAGTATGGGTTCGTTAACCCCACGCTACATGACAACAGTGAGTAATACCACGTATAATATACGGCCTTATTAGAACTATTGCTCGAACCGCTCTTCTTTGAATGATAGGATAAGAACTCTTATCATCAAGCTACCCGTGTGGTCAAAAAAAAAAAAAAAAAAACATAATTATAAACACTACTTTTGTACCCTTTTATTCTTTTTAGAGAACTAGTAAGGGTTGCAAGTACTGCCCCTTGAGTGAAAAAATTTCAGTTAGAATTATTTTCTGAAGTAGTATCAAACCATGCATTTAAATTTAGAATAGTTATTTAACATATGACTATCTATTTAGTATGATAATTTCCTAGGAGAAAGTATTTGGTATCAAATGATACCATGTCAGCGTTATCAAAATCCAATAAGTGTAAGACATGTCAGCAAAAAATAACTAACTCATTAATAATTGAAAGATATGTGTTAGTGGGTAGTTATTTTTACACATATGTTTCTTGTTTATTAGATTTTGATACGGATGATGTGGTATTATTTGATACAAAATACTTTTTCATTTCTTAGAACCAATTTACTAAAGACAGTATCTACTCACAAAAAAATTATACTAAGAATGATAACAAATGTCGTCATCTTCCAACAATAAACAACTAAATTTTGATAAAACATTGTCACAATATTTAATTTTTCGCAATAAATGATGACATATGCTACAATTGAAACTCTTCATCAAATTAAATATCTACAATCTTTTGCAATGAATATTTTGTTATTCATACTTTATTCATTATCATTTTATTTTATGAGCCTAACTATTTATGAGCCTAACTACAATACTTAGCTTACTTAATTTTTAATGAACACATTTTTAAGGTAGAAAACAAATAAAAAAGAACAAAATAACAAAAGACATATGTCATTGAAGTTTCAATTAGATAAAATTATAAATTTAGAAGATTTAACCACTAATAAATTAGTGTTCTCTAGGTAACAAATAGAATACTATATACATCACCATTTTTACTTTCTAAGTATGACTAACATATAAAACTCAAAATACATGAAATTTTTTTTTTGGGACATTGAAATTTAGTGAGGCATTTTAAATATTGCACAATGATATTTTCTAGGAACTATAAGATTTTGTTAGGGTTTAACTAAGAGAGTAACAACAAAGATTATATACTTGTTTATAAAATATAAATGTGGAAATTATTCAACTTTAAAGTTTGGGGGATGAAACTACCCCAAACATAAAGGGGGAAAACACTTTTTCCATAATTCTTTTTTGTTGGTAAAACTATGTGTTGTTTTTTTTTTTTTTTTTAACTTTAAATAGTGTGTTAAAAAAAAAAAAAAGTCAGCTGAAGAAAACATGGTAAAACTATGTGTTGTTTTTTTTTTTTTTTTTAACTTTAAATAGTGTGTTAAAAAAAAAAAAAAGTCAGCTGAAGAAAACAGTCCATAAAACTATGAATTTTGGCTCAACAAATCTGCTAAAAAAAAATGTTAGGAATACAATAAATGTCACGATATTTTCTCAATACCTTTATTTTAGCTATGGTGGGTCCTGGTATGATATTTTATAATTTTATTTTAGAGTAATGCTATATCCACAACATTTTCACAACAAATTATTGGTGGTAAATTGTTACTAAGTTTTAATTGGGACAACTGCTTTAAACTAGGCATTAAAAAAAAACAACAAACAAAAAACCAACAGAAGAAAATTGTGCGTGAAACAGTGAATTTTTGCTCATCAAATTTGACTAAACCAAAAAAGAAGTCTAGGAACACAACAAAATGTTACAATATTTTCACAATACCTTTATTTTCAGTCGTGGTAAGTTTCGGTCTGATATATTATTATTTATTTTATAGAAATGCTATCTCCATAATACTTTAATAACAAATTCTAGATAGCAAGTTATTATTGATTTTAAAATGGACTCACGACTGATATTATTTTTTTATCCATTAATAGTAGCTTACCTATGATTTGTTGTGAAATTAGTGTGAAAATGTTGTGGACTTAAGTATATTTTTTATTTGATTTATAAGAAACTGAGATTTCAACAATTGTGAAAATCTTGTGATAACAAGTGTTACAACATTTTCACAATACATTTATTTTCAATTATGGTTGATCACAGTCTCATATTTTATTATTTTATCTCAACCTATAAGAAATTAACAACTCAATAATTGTAAAAATATTGTGAAATTTATTGTGTCAATATAATAATATATATGTCAGCTCATATTGTAAGGGCAATGTTTGGTTCACAGCCCAAAAGATTTGAACAATGGCCCAATAAGTCCACAACAATAGATTTGTTAGAGAGTGAGTATCAATGAGTTAAAACTTAAATCACAATAGGTTAGTTGATACTAGGATGATTAAGACAAACAAATTGAAAGGAAAAACACTCTTCCGTCAAGTTCGAGGATGGTATCTTCTTATATATGCATCTCTCTTAGATTTCTACAAATATTCAAGTTCTTGGTTAGAGAATGATCTTCTTCCTTGTTTTTTTCTCCCTTTGTATCTGAATCTTCCTTTTACTTTTATATCCAGCCACAACTCATCTGAATCTTACACTTGGAGGGTTGAGATTGTCCTTCTAAAACTCCTGTCCCATCCGGAACATACTCGCAAGTTTTACCATGTAATCTTATTTGTGTCACTACTATTCATAGTCACTTCCTCATTAATGCGTCCAGAGGAGTGATTGTCTCGTATTTAATGCAGAGGGGATGTCTTCTATACCCTTATTTCTTCATCCTTCTCGTACTCTGTGCCAAGTCTGTTTTCTTTCATTTTTGATGTTTTAACTTTATGCGTCTCACATAACTAATGCTCGTTCTCGAGGTCTGAGGTGCATCCTCAGAAAAAACTTGACAACCTGTTTAAATTAGGTTTGGGATCCTCGTCCTCACACATAATAATAATAATAATAATAATAAAAGAGCACAAATGGACGACTAAAAAAAAAAAAACCAATGAAGTGATGAACAATACATATTGAAGAAACCAAAAAGTACCGTAGCGTTTACACATTCACACAACAAGTATTACAACATTTTCACAAAACATTTATTTTCAGCTGTGGTTGATCACAATCTCATATTTTATTATTTTATTTCAATCTATAAGAAATTGACACCTCAATAATTATGAAAATATTATGAAATTTGTTGTGTCAGTATAACAATATATATGCTAGCTCATATAAATATTTTTTAAAAAAAAAGCACAGATCGATGAATAAAAAAAAAAAATTGTGTGTCAGTATAACAATATATATGCCAGATCATATAAATATTATTTAAAAAAAAAAGAGCACAAACTGATGACCGAAAAAAAAAAAAAATCAATGAAGTGATGAACAGTACATATTAAACAAACCAAAAAACATTGTAGCTTTTACAGATTTACACAACAATTGTTACAACATTTTCACAAAACATTTATTTTCAGTTGTGATTAGTCACCGTTTCATATTTTATTATTTTATTTCGACATATAAGAAATTGGCATCTCAATAATTGTGATAATATTATTAAATTTATTGTGTTAGTATAATAATATACATGCCAACTTACATAAATATTAAAAAAAAAAAAAAAAAGTACAAACCGATTACTGGAGGAAAAAAGAATATATATATATAGGGACTGAATAAACCAAAAGACACTCTAACTACTCTGTGCATTATAGAGAAGTGGACATGGAAAGTGGATAAAGCCCGGTTTGGATACAGTGTTTGCGCGTCTGCATTTTCAATTTGCGTGTTTTGCCTTTTTTTTTTTCTTTTCTTGGTTAGCCGTGTTTTCTGACTGTCAGTGTACAGTATACACCAGTGTACTATTCAGTAACTTTTCAACAATTTTTTATCAAAAATAAGTCTCACGTTATTATTTACATATTTAAAAATTATTTTTTTAAATTATTTTTAATTTTTAATTTTTAATAAAATAAATTGTATTTAACGGATATGCTACAGTTTTCATCGAATAAACCAAAAGATACTCTACCTACTCTGTGCATTACAGAGAACTGGACATGAAAAGTGGATAAGTGGATATGCAAGACTTGTGAAAAGAGTTTGAAATTATTAGACAAGGTGGGGTACCCCCGTAATCATTTGAAATTGAATTATTATGGCCTGTGCGTTGGAAAATTGACATGAGGGGAATCTTGCGTTCAATTTCCCCGTTGACGTGCGTTGTAAAGACTGTATAGGCGTACATCGTTCCGTGTACAAAACTAAAGGGAAAAAAATTGATGGGTATTTATTGAAGGTATTACAATATATTAGTGCGTAATGTATGAATCATAAAATCATATGTATTTTTCCATACATAAATATGTGAATTAAAATGAGTGTTTTTGCTAATATTTTTTTCTTTAATTTATTTGAGTCTAACAAGCTATTAGACTTGTTTTTAACACAAAATTATTGGGTTATTTAATTGAGCCCAAAAAAATAACTTGTCCTTGAATTTTTTTTTTCTCATACAAAATTTGGATTACACATTTGATACTTTTATTTCATGTAAATTTCTTATTTATATATTATGAATAAAGTATTAAATGACAATATAATTATTTTTTTTTACTTTTGCTATTATTATTATTATAAGTCTAAGAAGCTATAATGCTAGAAAGAAATATAAAGAAAAAATTATTAAAATTGAATAACAATAAGAAATAGTAAATGTTGATGATGATGTAAAAAATGTCAATGAAGAAATAATCTCACAAGATGAACATGGTAATATTGATTTGCATTGAGTTTATTAGGCAAAATGTTGAATATAAGTAAAACATTATTATTTTAGCTCATATGTCATATATTATCACTTTTAATTTCAATAAATTTGAATTTATATGCCAAGCCAAGCTCAAACTTTTAAACTTTTTGACAAGCTCGAGCTCAAACATCATTTATAGCCTTAGTTCTAACTTGAGCCAAGTTTGAACATTATAGATTTTATATTCGTTGTCGAGCCAAATTAGAACACTCATTACTTGACAGATTTTACATTTGTTGTCGAGTCAAATTAGAACATTCATTGCTTGACAAAACTTTACTCGTTTACATCTCTATTCTTAAGGGTCCAAAAAGCAAAAAAATAATTTGCTAAATGAACACTATTGTATAGTCCTCCAATAAGGTTTGTTTTATTTTAAAGATAGTGTTCTACATACAAATTATTTTATACAATTTTGCACAATTGAAAAAACAAATAAAATCATGATTTCAATCATATTGTAACTGGAAGTCGTAATTTTAGTTATTCTTTTTTTTGTGTATAAAATTGTGTAAAATAATTTGTGCAATAAAAGAGCAATACTACAACCACTATTACAATATTTTTACGAACGGTTAATATTACAAATTTTCAGTTAACATTTCCTTTTATATCACAAATACCCATACACCGCAACAAAATTGGTTGGTGTGGGGGTGACAAAGGCTGAAGCTAAAGGCCTGAACAAAGTTGGGCGCGCTTCCCCAGGTCCACCGCTTTACAGGTGCTGCGTATGTATCGGTTTTTTCTTGTCCTTGCCTTTATGTTTTTTTATTAAAAAGCTTCCTTTCTTCTTTCCACTAATTACGGGTATCGGTTTTTTCTTGTCCTTGCCTTTATGTTTTTTTATTAAAAAGCTTCCTTTCTTCTTTCCACTAATTACGGAAGGCATGATTTTTTTGTCTTGATAGAATCTTATGCATAGGAAGTTTGGCTAGTGGTGGGTGTCCAATGGCTTCTACTAGCATCCCATGGTCTCTTTGATTTCTGTCGTTGCTATAGTTTGCATGCTTCTTGCCAACTACTCCGTTTGAACACATGATAGTCTGTCTTAGAATCTGGACTCTAACTCGCTTAGTAATAAGTGTGTACCAATGGCTTCCACCAGAACTCAAGTTGGCCCACCATCTTTTTCCTCTCCTTGTTCTAAACCCCAACCAAAAAATGACATTTTCCTCAATTTTAGAGGTGAAGACACCCGTGATAATTTTACTGACCATTTATATCATGCTTTGAAAGAGAAAGGGTTTATCACTTTTAAGGATGATAAAGAACTTGTGCCTGGAAATCCCATTTCATCAAAACTCTTAGATGCGATCGAGAAATCAAGAATGGCAGTCATCATTTTTTCTGAAAATTATGCATCTTCAACATGGTGCCTAGAAGAACTTGTAAAGATTGTTGAATGCATGAAGGGAGGGTTAAAAGTGTTACCCATTTTCTACCATGTGGATCCTAGTCATGTGCGGCATCAGAAGGAGATTTTTGCTGTGGCCTTCGCCGAACATGAAAAACGTCTCCAGGAGAACCCAGAGCAAGTGCAGATATGGAGAACTGCTTTAAGAGGCCAATCTCTCCGGAAAAAAGAGAGCAGAATAAAGTTAGTGAGCAGAAAAAGAATTACAGCACTGTGATATGGTGTGTGAGTTCTGAGTAAAGAAAAGTGTGCGGGTTATTGTTAGTTTTATTTATTAGTATTATTTTATTTTTTGGGGCCATGAGACACACATAATGAGAAAAATTAAGGGTTTTCTAGGAAAAAAGGTTTTGGGTGATACAGTGAAGAATTATATCCAGAGTAACTCAAGATCTCAGGTGAGCAAACTTAGAATGATTTTTTAACTTGTTTTATAGGAGTGAATTTATTTGGAGTTGCATCCCTGTTTTTTCACTTCAAAGAGAAGAGTATTTTAGGTAAATGTTTATGTTATTGTATATGATTGGTCTATTTCTTATTTTTAGTTGGTAATGTTGGTTATAAATAATACTAAACATCAAGACTCCAGAAGTATAAATTTAAATAAAATATATAAGTGTATCCTAAGCTGCGAAAGATCCAATATAAAGTCAAGATTCTCTCTAAGAT